>NW_026914987.1:0-5488 GCF_034315485.1 Pezoporus occidentalis
CCCAAACCACCCACAAAGCACAACCAAATGACCCCAAAACCACCCTGTCCTGCTTCTCGTAGGGGACACAGGGTCAGAGCCAAAAAACATGACAAAAACAGCCCAAAACCACTCCAAAAAACGGCCCCAAACCATCTTGTCCTGCTTCTCCTTTGGGATACAGGGTCAAAACCCCAAAACAGCCCCAAAACAGGACAAAATCAGGACAAAAACACCCCCAAAACACCCCAAAACCACCCCCAAAACCACCTTGTCCTGCTTCTCCTATGGGACACAAGGCCAGAGCCCCAAAACAGCGTTAAAACAGCCAAAAAACCACGCCAAAACACCCAAAACCACTCCCAAAACACTCCCAAACCACCTTGTCCTGCTTCTCCTATGGGTGGCTCCCAGTGAGAACCCAAAACAGCCCCAAATCACCCCAACCCCCCCAAAATGGTACCTTCTGGAGGTCGCTGTGGAGCTGCTTTAGCCTGGCCTCGAGCTGCGACACCTTCTGGGGTAGGTCCAAGGCTGGGGGGGGGGGGGGGTGGGGGGCAAAGGGGAATGGGGGGGGCACTGGGGTGTCCCCATATTGGGGGGGGTCCCAGACCCACATGTGGGGGTCCCAGCCCCACATACAAGGGGGACATTGGAGGGGGACTCCATATAGGGGGGTTCCCTGGACCTGATGGGGGGGGGCAGCCCCCCCGGCCTCTCCAGAGGTGGGGGGGGGGGGTCGAGGCTCAGCACTGGCTCCGTGAGGGAGAACAGGGACACGGCCCTTTGCATCGGAGGGGTGGCATGTCAGCACCCCAAAACCAGCCAAAACCAGCCCAAAACAGACAAAATACATCCAAACCAGACCAAAATATCCCCAAACCAACCCCAAAAAAACCAAAACATTCCGAAACACCCCTACAACACCCCAAACTGGCCCAAAACACCCCCAAACCAGCCCAAAATATCTGCAAAACAGCCCAAAACAGCCCAAAACATTCCAAAACACCCACAAAGCAGTCTCAAACACCCCAAACCCAGCCCAAAACCACCTCAAAAGACCCCTGAAACAGCTCAAAACACCCCAAAACCAGCCCAAACCCCCTCCACAACAGTTTCACATCCCCAAAACACCCTGAAACAACCCGTAACACCCTCAAAACACCAGAAAACACCCCAAAACACCCCTTAAAGAGCCCAAAACACCCAAAGCACCCTGAAAACCAGGCCAAAACAGCCCCAGAACTCATAGAGGAACCACACAGGCGTCACAGAGCAGTCATAGAGGTGTCAGAGCATCATAGAGGAGTCATAGGGGAGTCAGAGAGGGGTCATAGAGGAGTCAAATAGGGGTCAATGAATGGTCATAGATGGGCCAGAGAGGAGTCAGAGATGCCAGGGATGGGGCAGCCACAGCTTCTC
The DNA here is from genome assembly GCF_034315485.1 of Pezoporus occidentalis. NCBI lineage: Eukaryota > Metazoa > Chordata > Aves > Psittaciformes > Psittacidae > Pezoporus > Pezoporus occidentalis. The sequence goes on from NW_026914987.1 coordinate 1,402, forward strand.
TGGGCAAGAGTCTGCAACTCTCTCCCTAGCCTGGATATGGGGAATGAATTCTTTAGGAACTGCCAAAAATGGCTTAAAACTGGTAAGACATGGGCAAAAATAAGATAGAAATGGTCATCAATTGTTTAGAAGTGGTAAACGCTGTGGCACAGTTCAGCCACAGACCTGCTGAGCTTAAAACTGACACAAGCGTCCACACATTAACTCTTGCCTTCCTGTAATTCTGCTTTTTACCCCTCTTCCCATCGGACTCTGACCTTTCAGTTTTAGATTTAAGACAGAAAATATACTTAAATAAATAAATAAAACACCACACCAGGAACCAGGTGGACTTGTTCTACTAACACAGCAACCAGCTTCAAGCAGCCTGGGCTAGTGGAAGGTAGGTGGGGTGGAACTAGGTGAGCTTTAAAGTCCCTTCTAACCCAAAGCACTGTGTGATTCTGTGATTTAGTAACATTCTCCAGGGCATGTTAAGAAACAAGCTGTTTGAATCTCATGTGAGGTTGAGTGGGACCTCAAAGGTTGAAGCCCAAGAGTTTCATGGCTGCACAATAACCTCATCTCTCCACAGAGCACAAACCAGAGGGAACAATACATTGCCTGGAGTGACAAGCATCTATAGTTCCAGTTACCTGGGACAGGTCAGGGGAGAAAACCACATAGCTATCACGACTCAGCCCAGGATAAGTGTCACTTCTGAGACTTTATGGGTATTTATTCTTTCACATCTGCCCAGAGAAGCATGGAAGTCTAAATAATTACTTTGATATTTCATAAAGCTTGTAATCTGTCAGGCCCTTATGGCTGGCTCTGAAATGTTAAAGGAGATATGAATAAACAACCACCCAAAATCAAATGAGCATATTTTCTTTTCACAAATGGCAAAAAAGGGTTAGAACTAGTCTAAACCAGTTTAGAAATAGCTACGAAAAGCTTAAACCAAACTAGAAATGGCAAGAAACTCTTCAGACTTAGTCAAAAATTGTATAAAACTAGTAAGAAATTGGCAAAAATAAGATAAGAATGACCAGCAATTGTTTAGAAATAGCCAAAAAAGACTTAAAATGGGTTAGAAAGGGCCAAAAATGATTTAAACCAAGTGAGGAAAGGGCAAAACCAGGTTAGAAATAGAAAGACATTGGTAAGACCTGTATAGAAAGGGTTTGGGAATGGCCAAAATGGCTTAAAAAGAGTCAGTATTGCGCAAAAAAAAAGGGTTAGATATAGCTCAAGCCAGTTTAGAAATAGCTAGGAAAAGGTTAAACCAGGCTAGAAACTTCCATAAATAGTTCAGATTTAGCCAAAAATGGAATAAAACCTGCAAGAAATGAGCAAAAATAAGATAAGAATGACCAGCAATTGTTTAGAAATAACCAAAAAAAGACTTAAAATGGGTTAGAAAGATCCTAATATGGTTTAAACCAAGTCAGGAAAGGACAAAAACGGGTTAGAAATAGAAATAAATTGGTAAGAAATGTTGAAAAATGGTTTAAAAATGGCAAAAATGGCTTACAAAGAGTCAGTATTGTGCAAAAAAAGTGTTAGATATAGCTCAAGCCAGTTTAGAAATAGCTAGGAAAAAGTTAAACCAGGCTGGAAATAACAAGAAACCACTCAGACTTAAAAAAAAAAAACTTAAAATGGGTTAGAAAAAGCCAAAAATAGTTTAAACCCAGTGAGGAAAGGACAAAACCGGGTTAGAAAGGACAGGAAATTAGTAAGAAATGGACAGAAATGGTTTGGAAATGGCCAAAATGACTTAAAAAGAGATAGAACTGGGCAAAAAAGGGTTAAAAATAGTCTAAACTAGTTTAGAATAGCTAAGAAAAGCGTAAACCAAACTAGAAATGGCAAGAAACTGTTCAGACTTAGTCAAAAATGGCATAAAACTGGTAAGAAATTGGCAAAAATAAGAATGACCAGTAGTTGTTTAGAAATAGCCAAAAAAGACTTAAAATGGGTTAGAAAGGGCCAAAAATGGTTTAAACCAAGTGAGGAAATGGCAAAAAATGAGTTAGGAACAGAAAAAAATTGGTAAGAACTGGACAGAAATGGATTGGGAATGGCCAAAATGACTTAAAATGAGTTAGAATTGGGCAAAAAAGGGTTAGAAATAGCTCAAGCCAGTTTAGAAATAGGTAAGAAAAGCTTAAACCAGGCTAGAAATGCCCATAAAAAAAGTGAAGCATCAGCCAAAAATGGCATAAACCAGGTAAGAAATGTGCAACAATAAGGTGAGAATGACCAGCCATTGTTTAGAAATAGCCAAAAAAAAGTTAAAGTGGGTCAGAAAGGGCCAAAAACGGGTTAATCCAAGTTAGGGAAGGCCAAAAAAAGGGTTAGAAAGAAATTGGTAAGTACAGGACAAGAACGGCTTGGAAATGGCCATAATGGCTTAAAAAGAGTTAGAATTGGGCAAAAAAAAAGGTTAGAAATAGCTCAAGCCAGTTAAGAAATAGCTAAGAAAAGCTGAAACCAGGCTAGAAATGGCCATGAATTCTTTAGGAATTGCCAAAAATGGCATAAAACTGGTAAGACATGGGCAAAAATAAGATAGAAATGGTCATCAATTGTTTAGAAGTGGTAAAAAATGCTTCAAACAGGGGACAAGCAGGCAAGAATGGACTAGGAATAGCCAAAAAAAAAGCTTAAAACTGGTAAGAAATGGCCAAAATTAGGATAGAAATGGCCATAATATTTTTAGAAATAGCCAGACTTAAAATGGGTTAGAAATTGGCAACACTGGGTTAGGAATGGCCAAAAATGGCTCAAACCGAGTCAGGAAAGAGCAAAAAACGGGTTAGAAATGGCAAGAAATTAGTAAGAAATGGACAAAAAACGTTTGGAAAAGGTCAAAATGGTTCAAAAAGTGTTAGAATTGGGGAAAAAAGGGTTCAAAACAGCCTAAACCAGTTAAGAAATAGCTAGGAAAAGCTTAAAATAGGCTAGAAACTTCCATAAATAGTTCAGATTTAGCCAAAAATGGAATAAAACCTGCAACTCAATCATGTACCAAGGAAAGTCAGGGTATTTTCAGCTGTCTTGAACACTGCCAGCCATGGGGCAGCCACAGCTTCCCTGGGCACCCTGTGCCACTGTCCCACCACCCTCACAGGGAACAACTTCTAAGATCTCATCTCAATCTCCCCTCTCTGTCACGTTAAAATCGTTCCCCCTTGGCCCATCCCCACAGGCCCTTGCTCTCCCCACAAGAAATGAGGGCAGATCCCAGGATCATCCCTCGGCAGCCGCAGCGCTCCGCTGCCGGCTCAGCCAGCCCAACTCACACACCGAGTCCAAAGCAGCCACTCTGGGCAAGTCTCTTGAGGTGTTCTGGCAACTCCTACAGCACCCCAAGATCGCCATCGCCACCCACCTCCTTCCACGCTCCTCTGTCCACAGGCGGCACCGGCTCCGAGACACCAAGACGGGAACCACCAGAGGAGCTGCTCTTGCCTCCTCCACCGGTAGCTTGTGTTCCGTGGGGCAGCTGTCGTCTCCCGGTGCCTCTGCTGGAGGGTTCTGTGGGGTTCTGTGACCTCACACACCTGAACACGGGGAGTTCCAGAATCAGCCACCCCTGTGGTCTCCATGTCCCCAAGGTCATTGTGATGCATGAGCTCTGACTGGGTCCATGGGGTGCTCTGGAGGTGCTGCAGGCATTCTCTGATCAGGCGCTCTAGGGGTATCCCCAGGATGCCCTGGGAGTGCACAGAGACACAGGGCCGTGGAGCAAGCTGCTCTAGTGGAAGGTGTCCCTGCCCGTGCCTTTGGGGTTGGAGCTGGGTGAGCGTGGGCTCTTTAAGGAGGGAGAGCCCTGCAGTAACCAGTGCAGAGGAGAGCCCTCCCCTCCCTCGGGAGGCTGCATCTCCCGGGGCTGCCCTGCGCATCCAGGTCCGTGTTCTTTGACTTTGCAATCCTGTTTTAGTGTTGGCCTCAAACACATTGTGGGTGCGTGCGTGGGTTTTGGGGGGTTCCTGTAGAAACGGCTTCATGTAACCAAAAACGGGGGTGGGGTGGGCGGGGAAGGTGCGGGGGGGGGGGGGGGGGTCATTAAGTGCCTGTTGATGAACTGTCTGTGGGG
>NW_026914988.1:0-17359 GCF_034315485.1 Pezoporus occidentalis
CCTGGCAAGCCTCCTACCAAAACTGCTCTTTCCCTTCTTTATCAGACCAGCTCCACCAGCCCCCCCTAGACCTGGCCTACAAACTTGGGTCCCGTGTTCAAGACACCCAAACCCCTGACTATGGCACCACCCTTTTAACCAGTTATTAACCTGGCCAATCCTCCTGGCTTGTTTTAGGTCCTTCCCTGTATCCTGGAGAATTGACGAAAAGACTATCTGAGCTCCAGAGCCCCTCACCACCTCCCCAGGGCTCTGTAGTCCTTCTTTATGTTCCCCAGGCTACTACTGTCTATATCCCTAGCACCCACATGTGTCACCAGGAGTGGGTAATAGTCCGTGGGACTTACTAGAGCAGGCAGCCTCTCTGCCACATCCCTGATCCGTGCCCCCGGTAGGCAACACACCTCCCTTGAGACGGGGTCAGGCTACAGACGAGTGCTTCTGTCCCTTTCAGTGTAGAGTCCCCTACTACTACGACCCGCCGCTTTTTCCTGGCAGCACCAGTAGAGATCTTCTTTAGCAGGGCATCAGCCGGCTGTTTCTTTCTCATGAGCCTCCTGCAGGACAGCAAAGCGGTTCTGCGTGGGGACAGGGGATTTAGGGGGAAGCCCCTTGCTTTTGGTTGTCCTTTTCCTACTTTGTTGGGTTTTTTGTCGCTAATTCCCGGGTTCCCGGGTTAACGGCCTCCTTCTTTCCTTCATGAGCTAGAGGTGAAGCTCGAGGCCCCTGCACAGGTTGGGCCGGGAGCAAGCATTCCTGCTTCCCCTCAGCTTCCCTGACATCTCGCAGTCCATTAACAGCATCCCACAGCTCAGCCCCTGCTGCAGGAGCACCTCCACCGGGGAGCACTGGGTGCAGCCCTGCCCATTGCACACCATTCCCTTCACCAGAGCGGTGCAGGCACTCTCTGCACTGCAGCCTCCCTCCCCTCTCATCTCCTCTGTCTGGGTGCCACCGCCGGGGCAGCCAGAGCAGAGCTCCCGCTCCGGGCCCTGCTCACAGGACGAGTGCTCCCCATCCCGCTCTCCTGCCCGCACAAACTGCCTCCATCCGCTCTGTTCGCCACGCTCCTGCTAACTTAAGGACATCTGAATGCCAGGTGGAGGCAAAGCCAGACTATGGAGACCTGACAGTGACTGTGCATTGGAAAGAAAGATGTTGTCCAAAGCGATTGTTGCATAAACATTACTTGAAATTAATATATTTTATTCCTTAACTGTTATTAAACATCACAATAAAATTTCAGGCTTCACAGAGCAAGAGGGAGAAGGTAGGTGGTGGCTTTGCCCTGCTGGCATCAAACCGGATGGTATCTGAGCTCATGTTTTATATTAGCAAATGATTTCTGGTGTTATTTTTGGTTTTAAAGAAATATTAACTGATGTTTCCAGGTATTTCAACTCCAGACCACAAGGATTGGTCGCGTAAAATGAGGGGATATTGAGATGACCTGTTAAGCAGGAGTTGCTCCCTGGGAGGGTGCTGAGGCGCTGGCACAGGGATGAGGGTAAATCTGAGATTTCCTATTGGGAATGTGCAGCATGGGAAATTCCAGTTAGAAACAGAGGGAGAGAGAAAACCCCACTGTAAGAGCAGTCAAACACTGACATAGGGGCCAGCGAGGGTGTGAAACCTCTGCCCCTGCTTGTCCCCAAGGCTCAGGAGGACAACAGCAGTCATCTGGGTTAAATAATAACCAGGGAATTATCAGGAAGCTTTGGGAACAAAGCAGGATTCAGCTGATTGACCCTGGGTGCCTGTGAGTTGTGTGTTGTTAAGGAATCACCAAACCACATTGATCCTGATTTAACTGAATCCAGCCATGGAGCTTCTCTCTCCAGCCTAGGTTATTATGTGTCTCTAGGATAGCCCTAAGGCTCAGCCATGGCTCCAGGTTTCACCATGGTCCTGGCAGAGGCTGCAGCTCTATGGGCTGAGGTAATGCACACAGTGGAGTATTTTGGGGTGGTTTATGTATGCAATGTGTGTCCATCACCCATCAGCTCTCTGTGAAGGAAAGCAACAGGAGAGACATCAGGGCAGGCAATGCCATTGCTCCAGGCTGCCATGGGCTGCCACGTAGGAGGTCTGAAGGCTGATGAACAACACCACAGCTCCTGTGCTCTGTTGTGGTCAGGCTGCCATGGAGATCATGGCTTCTATTGCTGCCAACAGGGAGCTGGAAAGCAAAGGTGTGGAGCAGGGGACAGGGGTTCCTTGATAGTATCTGCCCTTTGGTGGGGATTCATCACTATCACATCTTAAAATGCTTTCAAAGTACCATATTTCAGTTAAATTCTTTGCTGTCTGAAATGAAATGAGGTGAATGGTGCTGGAAATCATTGAATGAGGTTTGTGCATCAAAACCTAATAATACTGCCTGCATGGCATCACACTTATTTGCTCTCATCTCTATTTCTCTTGCCAAAGGTGTTTTTGTCCTTTTCTTAAGGCCCTCAATGAATTTAACAACACTGTCTAGAAATGGAGTTTGATCCAGTGGAACGGTAGAATTCACTCTCTGTTTATTCTCATTTGCCAAGCAAAAGGGAGAGCAAAAAGGAAAAGAGCTTTAAGTTCATGCAGTCCAAGTGTTCCCTTGCCCTGTCAAGGCCATCCCAAACCCATGACACTGAGACCTCATCTATAGATTTTGTGAACACTTGCAGGGCCGGTGCCTGCAGCCCTGCCCTGGGCAGCCTGTTCCAATGCCTGAGCACCCTCTGGGGCAGGAATTGTTCCTCAGCTCCATCTAAACCTGCCCTGGTGCAGCTTGAGGCCGTTTCCTCTTGTCCCATCCCTTGTTCCTTGGGAGCAGAGCCCAGCCCCTCCTGGCTCCATCCTCCTCTCAGGCACTTGTAGGGAGCGATCAGAACCCCCCTCATACTAAGATGAAGAGAAGTGCATGCTTGTAGTTATCTACCTGTGTCTTCATTAGGTGAAATAAATGACTAATTAACCAATTAGGTGAAATTAACTACTAAATATACTTATCAAAGTTTGGAGAGTGAAATTATTTGTATTCTCAGTCACATCAAGCAGTGCATCACGTAAGGCTGGGTGCAGATGACCCCCAACATGTTATCCATACTTAACCAAAAGCTGAGCATCTACCCTCTACATCTCCATTCTATCTGGTCCTATACTGGGAGAATTCAAGATCATTTTATTTTCAAGAGTCTCCTCAAAGCCTCCTTCACCTCCTTATTCCTCAGGCTGTAGATCAAGGGGTTCAGCATGGGAGTCACCACGGTGTAGAGCACCACAGCCCATTTATCTGCTGCTCTTGAGCTGTGAGAGCTGGGGAATAAATACATAAAAAAGGATGCCCCATAGAAGATGCTGACAGTGGTGAGGTGGGAGGTGCAGGTGGAGAAGGCTTTGCGCTTGCCCTCGGCTGAATTGATGCTCAGGATGGTGGCGATGATGGCCACGTAGGAGAGCAGGATAACCAGGCTGCTGGACACACCAAAGAGAGATGCTGCAGTGGTCAGGATGATGTGGCTGAGGGTGGTGTCAGAGGTGGAGAGTGAGATGAGAGGGGAAATGTCACAGAAGAAGAGGTCGATGGTGCTGGAGCTGCAGAAGGACAGGGTGGACATGCTGATGGTCTGTCCCACACCATTGGTCAGCCCCATGAGGTACGAGCCAGTCACCAGCTGGAAACAGCACTTTGGGGACATGACAAGGGGGTACAGCAGGGGATGGCAAATGGCCACGTAACGGTCATAGGCCATCGAAGCCAGCAGGAAGCATTCAGTTATCCCAAGAAGCTGAAAGAGGAAGACCTGAGCCACACACCCAGCATAAGCAATGCTCTTCTTCTCTGACATCAAGTCAACCAACATCTTGGGGGTGATGACAGTGGAAGAACAGAGGTCTACAAAGGCCAGGTTGCCCAGGAAATAATACATGGGGGAGTGGAGGTGGGGGCTGGCCCTGATTAAGATGATGATGCCCAGGTTGCCCACAATGGTGACAAGGTAGGTGAGCAGGAAGAGCAGGAACAAGTAGACCTGAGTCACCGGGTCCTCTGTGAAGCCCGCCAGGCTGAACTCGGTCACTTGGGTGCAATTGCTTTGTGCCATGGGCTGGATGGTGCTTTGTGGGTGAGCTCCTGGCTGGAGGTTTCTTCTCCAAGAGGCAGGGATGTCCCAGGTGGAAAAGCCTCTGTGTGGTGGGAGCTGCTCAGAGACAGTCCTGCAGGATGGAAAGGGAGAGTTCAGGCACAGATCAATGAGGAACAGGTTGGTGAAAGTCCTGTGCCAGCACAGGTAGAACAAAGGGGTGCTCAAGCAGTTAAACACCATGGCACAACATGGTGCCTGCTCCTCTGGCTCACCTTGAGATGTTGAGCAATGACCACTTTGGAAATCAGTGGGGAGGTTCCACTCACCCGAGTAGATTTGCCTTAGTGCTGCACTTCATCGCCTTCGTTAGTGCTGAGCCTGGGGCTTGGAGACCATCCGGCTCAACCTGGAACATAGAGAAGCGTGATGCTTTCACAGTGCAGAGTTGATCCTTCATCCTGTCATGGGCATTTGCCAACCACCTGCTTCTTCCCTCTCTGCTTTGGTTTCTTCCTAACTGGAACGAATTCCTGACCTATTGAAAGTGCAGGTTGGACAGGGCAACCTGCTCTAGTGGAAGGTGTCCCTTGCCATCACAGGGGCTTGGAACTGGGTGAGATTTAAGCTCTCTTCCAACACAAGACATACTATGATCCTATGCAACCTTACACAGTGGTTAATATAGGTTTCCCCTCCCTCCTGACACACTCTGTCAGATCTAAAACCTTTTCATGGTTCTTTAACCTGTTCCTTGAGTCTTCAGTAGAAATAGGGTTCAAGAAATCTTTTCTTGAACACATGCTTTGGGGGAAAAAAAAATCATCTTTTGGAGCTGCCTCATCTCAGCAATGGGGAGCACCCTGAATGTCCTGTACAGGAAAGCTTCTGGTGCTCATCCAGGAAACCTTTGTGCTCAGAGGTGAGGAAACCTCCTGAGGGTATTCTCCACCAGGGTGATCTCCAAACCTGCCTTCTCAGCAGCAGCATGGAGAGCACACAGCACAAGCAGCTCCCTGGGAAGCCCAGAGCATCATCAAGAAGCCCACGACCCTGCAGTAGGACAGGAAATGGAGACAGGAGCTGCTGCTTGTTGGCAAGAGAGAACCACAGGAGAATGATGGGCTGAAAGATGCTGCCCCTCACTTACATCTCAGCTCTGTCTCTGCTGCCCTCCTCATGCTCTCGGAGATGGATGTGAAGATGAACGTGCCTGGAGCTGTGCAGGGAGCCTGGGAATGAACCAGCATCAGCAAACCCCCTTCCTATTTCAAGTGATGTGGGGATGTGGGACTGTGAATCTCTTTGGCCCCAGGAGGTGACAAAGCCCAAAGCAGGTCATTATCTCTTCTCTGTGTTGATTAGTTTGGAGAAGAAATGTACCCAGAGGAGATGACCTCAGCTTGAGCAAGCAACAGGGCTTTGGGCTCCCTTAGAGCAAAGCACAGAACAAGCCCACCTTTGACATCCACTTTTGGAGCATTTCTGAGGCAGTTACAGCTTCACAAGGGCCATGGTTGACATTATCATGGCAGGGAGATGAGGGGAACCTCGCCAATGGGAGCTGGTACCAGGGTCCATCAGCAATCCCAGCACCACAGGCAATGAACCAGGTTTCCACCCATCTTCAATTCCTTGTACTCAAACCATAGCTCACAAGTTTGGCTGCAAAGGAGCCAACAGAAGATCGTGGTGACCTTGCTAACGGTGAGGTAAATGCTGTCCTCTACTTCTTGTCCATGCAAACATCAATGCTCACATCACCCAAGGCACTCAGGTTGGTCAGGCGTGACTTGGCCTTGGTACCTCTGTGCTGGCTGCTCATGGTCACCCTCCTGTCCTTCCTCTGCCTGGAGAGGGCTTCCTGGGGAATTTGGATCTTTATCCCACTGGGGACCAAGGCAGCCCCAGTCCTTGTGCTCTCCTCGATGATGACATTCACCTTCTTCCACCCATCATGCTGGAAGCACAAGAGACAAAGGAGAGCCTGAGGGAGCGGTGCCCAAAAGTGGAAGGAAGGAGATGGGGAGGAACAGTGAGGAGTGTGGTAAAGGACTGAAATGGGCAGCAACAGGGGAAAAAGGCCCTTCTGAAGGGTGCTTTAGGGTTGCCCCTGTCGCTGGTGGCTCTGATGGATGCTCCCAAGCCCATCACAGAATCCCAGCCTGGTTTGTGTTGGAAGGGACCTTAAAGCTCATCCAGCTCCAACCCCTGCCACAGGCAGGGACCCTCTCCACTGGTGCAGCTTGCTCCAAGCCCCTGTGTCCAACCTGGCCTTGAACACTGCCAGGGATGGGGCAGTCACAGCTTCTCGGGGCACCCTGTGCCAGTGCCTCAGCACCCTCCCAGGGAAGAGCTTCTGCCTAAGAGCTCATCTCAGTCTCCCCTCTGACAGGTTAAAGCCTTCATGGGGGTTGTGGGGAACCTCCTTCTACAGCCAAACATGAAAGGAAAGTGCATGTCACACGGATTCCCACCAGAGATCATCCAGATCCCCTGGCAGTGCACACTGGGAGCAAACCCCCACAATCTGGGCATCATTTGGGGTTCCAACCCCTTCCAGAGCCACATCCTCCCCTTTCCTTCTCTCTCCAGCAGTAAAACCATTCATAGGAGCTGCAGGACACAGTGCGATGCTGCGGATGAGGCCCCTCCATTCTCCTCCTGTTGTCAACTCTGCCTCTCTCACCTCCTCATCTCCCTGTTCAATACCACGACCACAGCCACAGCCTGGCTGACAGTGGGAGATGAATGGGACTGAGTCAGTCCTCCAGGGCATGGGATATGTGTATGAATGTGTAGAGATGTGATGGGTACAGGGGAGATGTGAGGAGATGGTCCCTCCTTGCTTTGCATCAGTCCTGGTCCCAAATCCTCTCACTGATCACAGAGTCCCTGTGGCCACCCTGCAGCACATGGAGGGCAGAGGCTCTCTTCTCCGCTATGATGGCTATAGGAAGGATTTAAGCACTGATCCCAAAGAATTGAAAGCTGAGTCCCAGTTTGGAGCCAGCTCCATGCAGAGCATAGGGGGATTTCAGCCCTTACCCAGTGCCTCCACCACCAGGGTACCACCAGTGGCAGAAGCCATCAGCATCCATATGAGAATGTCCCTTGTTTCCTGCAGAGCCCCAGCATCCTTCATCCTGCCCCATGGTGTGCAGTGAGGTGCTGGAGTTTGCACAATGCAGGTTTTAAGCTATCACCTGGATCCCTGGTGTCAGTGAAGCTCTGGTGTCCTCTGTCACAAAACCAGCAGATAAACATCATCCCAAAGATACTTCCAAACCAAAGTGTTGCCAATCTGCTGAAGACTGAAAGTCTAATGTTATACTTGGTAAAGGAAAAGGCACTAAGGAAAAGATAACAACACTTGAATGTAAGGATCAATTTGTTACTCTACTTTTCATCACTGAAAAGCTACCTCCTAATTTGCTCATGTAGGGACATGCTCTGGATGGAGAGGGACTGCCAGAGCAGTGAGCACTGGCTGGGCTGTCAGGTGCAGAGGGTGATGGGTTCTACTCTGCAGGAGCCTGGGGACTGCCACAGGGGTTTGTCTCCTTTATCTGTCTAAACAGAACCAAAGGAGAACACCCTGGTGTGCAGGGACCATCCCACGGTACCTGAGCAAGAGAAGCAGGGCATGAACACAGACCTGGGCCAAGTTCAACCACAGCTCCAGAGCATCAGGAAAGCTGGTGATGAGGAGGCAGATTCAAGACCAAACCAAGTCAGGTTGAGTCAGTCCCTTTTTTGGGATCAGGTGAAAAAATTGTGAGCAAGACAGATGAGAAACCCTAGGTGACCACCAAAAGATTGCATAGGTGTGCTGAGCTCCTACTAAACTGGAAACCAGAACTGCTCTAATAAAGCTCAATCTGCCTGTTCTAAGCTTAAATAGAGATGGGGAAGAATAGGAAGAGGGTGGGGATGGAGCCCCAGCTGAGGCTGCTCAGGGGGATAAAGGCCTAGTAGTTCAGCCTGGGACAATTCCTCCCTGCCTCAACATGCCAGTTTTTCACCCTTGAATTCAGTGGAAGTCCAGAGGCACCAGCTCAGCTGTTGGACATCCAGACACTACATGCGGGTAACCCCACTGGGGCTGGAAAACTGGGTTCACCCTCCACAGAGGGACATCAGCAGCTCCAGAGATGGAGTCACTTGTTCTTCATGTCCCATTTGAGGACCGTGTGCAAGATCTGGAATGTCTCCAAACCCATTTTCATTGTGTCAGTATGGTCAGACCAAAACATTTGCATGGTCCACAAGTATGTCAGAAGCATCCTATGAGCTGCTCATCACTGCTGCTGTGCAGCTGTGCTCAGGCATGGCTCACCCACTCCATGTCTCTCAGATGCCCAAGCACCACAATGCCTTTCAGAGGTGATTTCACACCCTTTGCTTTTCCTTCTCTTTGTTTTCCTGTGGTAAATCATGAGCAGCCCTGGAGGCTTCCTCCCAGGAGAGCACATGCAACTGTATTTACAGCCCCAGCACCACAAGCTGGGCTCTTGGAGTCTGGCAGGAGCTCCCCTCTCTTCACATCAGGTGCTTAACAGAGCTGATGCCGGCACGTAGATGTTCTCTGCTGCGTTGGGGATAAATCCTTGGCTCCCATCACTCGGTGGCAGAGGGAAGGCACAGGAGGTAACACCAGCACAAAGCAGAGCCTCACCTGCACTTAGGCAGTGGGCTTTTTCTGCATGTCCTCGTGTAATCTGTGGTAAAGCTTTGTCAGAAAACAACCTTACCAGTGTGGGTTTTCTTTATAATAATATGGAGCAATGTCTGATGCAGGTTGTATTTCTTTTGCCTAGGCAGCTTAAGCCAGATACATTGATTTATTCAAGAGTTAAATGATGAATCTTATTCTGTTATATAGAAATGCAACAGTTCATGTTGTCATCAGAATATAGTCACTAACAAATCAGCCTTTAGAATCAGCTTGTTATAACAGCAACTCATTTTTAAAGCAAGAAACTGAATGCCCATAGGTTTAGGATGCTTTATCGTGCTGGAGTTCAGGAAGGTACATATGAATTTAACAAAGTCAATGTTATTTGTTGTTAATGATCTCAAATAGTTTGTTAAATGTGATTTGGTGACAGGAATGATAATCAAAAACCAAAGGGAAATGTCTGGAGGTCATGCATGTGTAAGCTGGGCTTTCACTGTTACTGAGAAATTCTCTTGCTTCACGTTTACGTGCAATCCTATGAGGATCCTCTGAGGTGTCTTCTGACACAGATTTCCTTCAAATTGAAAGTGATTAAAGATCTGATTCTTTGCTCAAACCTGAAAACACACATGCTTGACTAAAGCCAACGTTAATTGTCCCACCACAGAAAAATACAAATGCCATTTACTGCTTCAGCAAAGTACCTGTTCTTTTCTGATTACCTCATCTGAAAAACATAATATCTGCATATAATTTTGGTTAGAAAATATATGAGAATAATCTAATGTGTGGCAGGTGTAGTGGTCATTGATTGGAGATAGATGTGGTCCAGATCTGAATCTCCATTTTTGATCAGTTTGATGTTTCTCTTCCTTTTGCCTCAGCAGGGACCACCTGGTCATGGGAGGAAATCACACCCAGACTAAATTCATCCTGTTGGGAATTACAGACAACCCATATGCACAGACTCCTCTTTTTGTCTTGTTTCTATTGATTTACATTGTCACTTTGGTGGGGAACGTTGGCATTGTCACATTGGTGCGGGTGTCTCCCAGCCTCCACACCCCCATGTACTTCTTCCTCACCCATTTTGCCTTCACTGACATCTGCTATTCCACAGTCATCTCCCCCAGGATGCTGGCAGACCTGTTATCAGAGGACAAAACCATTTCTTTCACTGCCTGCATGATGCAGTTCCTCACCTTTGCTTTTTTTAGTACTATTGAGTGTCACCTCCTGGCCATGATGGCCTACGACCGGCACGTTGCCATCTGCCAGCCCCTGCTTTATGTGACCATCATCTCCAGCCACATCTGCTGGCAGCTGATAGCATCATCCTACCTATTCGCCTTCCTCAGTGCCATCATCTACACATGGTGCGTGTTTGGAGGTTCCTTCTGTGGTCCCAACCGCATTGACCACTTCTTCTGTGATGAAGTTCCTGTGCTGAAGCTCGTGTGCTCTGACACTCACAGCAGTGAGATGGTCATCTTTGCTTTCATCACCATCAACGTGGTGGGCACTAGCATGATCATTTTGCTCTCCTACATCTCTATCCTCTGCACCGTGCTGAGGGAGTGCTCAGCACAGAGCAGGGCCAGAGCCTTCCACACCTGCGCCTCCCATTTGGTGGCTGTTGCCTCCTTCTTTGGTACAAAGTTCTTCATGTACCTACAACCTCCATCTAGCCACAGGAGCCGCGATAAGGCCGCCTCCATCATCTATACCATCATCACCCCCATGCTTAACCCATTCATCTACAGCCTGAGGAACAAGGAGGTGAAGGGGGCTCTGGTGAAGTGCAGGAGCAGGCTCTTCAACCACTGGCAACCTAAGAAAGTTCTATCATCTAGCACAGGCACAGTTCATGTCAACTGAGAAAGCCTATGGTACACTAAAACATTTTTTTCCAATACTCCCCATGATTTGATGTAGATTCTTCCACACTTCCTACACAAAAGTCAATGACAGTATTGAATGAGAAACAGGCCCCTAAAATCACACCGTTCTTGGAAGAAAACCAGAAGGAGACTAAGCCTCAAATTTCAATTCTCTTCTCAGTCACCAGCCTGCAGGAAGAAATCACCCTCAATTATCTCAGGCCTCTTTTCCTCACAGAAAACACCAATCAGCTTTACCCAGTTATAGCTTTTGTCACTGATAAATATCTATTTTTCTTACAAGGTTCTTGACCTTGTCCCTCAGCTCCAATAAAATTCCTCCCTCTTACCTGTGAGTTCTTTATTAAAGCTGCTGGGGTGGGAGGGAAGAGGAAGTGTAGTTTTACATTTGCTTGCTGAAAAAGAGTCAGAGAAAAGGTTTCAAAAGATTCATTGCATTTGTTTGTGCCTTTCAAAGAGAAGTTGGTGGGAATCAAGATCTCAAGCTGCACCTTAAAATGTCAAGGGGAATCCCTCCCCAGGCTGCAGCTTCACAAGAGATTTCACTTAAAGAAAGCTATTGTAGGCAATTGTTCCAGAGTTTGAGGATTCCGGGTTGAGAGAAATGCTACACAGTAATGAATCACAGCAAGTTTATTAATACAGGGAAAATATAGAGATAAGATACATAAAGGATAATTCTGATGGCTGGTTATCTTACCAACCCCAAAGACCATGTAATGATGATCAGGAATCCGGCCCTGAGAAACGTCATTGCAGTGCGAGGTGGCAGGCTCAACCTTAGCAGGCGTCCCTGCAAAGACAACGCTGACCGGGTGGTATGAGGTTCTGCCTCCCTGCATCGCATGAGGCTCTGGCTTTTGTACTAGCAAGAATGCGCACTCATTCTGATGTGGGGGTCCAGCCTCCATTGGAAGAAGTGGCCAGCAATATCTAGACAGGTCTCCCAGGGTTGGGACTTTTCCAGGGATCAGGCAAAGTGGGATCTTCCAGAGAGGAGCCAAAGGAGGACTTTCCGGGGAGGAGCCACCATGAACAAACAGTACTTTTCTATTTTTGTGTGTTTCACCATGGACCATTATCTGGTGTCACTGACACAGCAATATAATTCATAATACATGGTGATGAACTGTGCTGAGACCACCCACTGTGAAGGACAATTTGGGCACATCAAAGGATCCTCTCATTGCCTTTAAGGGGTGTTTTACATTCATGTGAAATGACCTTTTACGTAAATGGTGACATAAATGGAATTCCATAAATGGAGATAAAAAAGAGCAGACTTTGGCCTCTTCAGGAACCTGCTTTGGTAGGTTCCATGGGATACAGCCCTAGAGGGCAGAGGGGCCCAAGACTGTTGGTTGATATTCAAGGATCACCTGCTGCAAGCTCAGGAGTGTTGCATCCCAACCAGAAGGAAGTGCAGCAGGAGGGCCAGGAGACCTCCTTGGATGGATAAGGAGCTCCTGAGGAAAATTCAATTGAAAAAAGAGGCTTATAATAAGTGGAAGCAAGGGCAGGTGGCATGGGAAGAGTACAGGGATGTTGTCCGGGAAGCTAGGGACCAGGTTAGGAAAGCTAAGGCCCAGTTAGAATTAAACTTAGCTAGAGGTATTAAAGATAACAGGAAGGGATTCTACAGGTACATAGCAAACAAAAAACAGACTAGGGAGAATGCAGGCCCCCTCAGGAAGCTCTCAGGAGAACTGGCTACACGGAATTTGGAGAAGTCTGAGATTCTGAATGACTTCTTTGCCTCGGTCTTCACTGGCAAAGGCTCTGACCAAACCACCCAAGTCTTGGAAGGCAGATGCAGGGACTGTGAGAATGAAGACCTTGGGCCCACTGTAGGAGAGGAACTGGTTCGAGACCATCTTAAAAATGTGAACGTGCACAAGTCCGTGGGTCCTGATGAGATCCATCCGCGGGTCCTGAAGGAGCTGGTGAATGAAGTTGCGAAGCCGCTGGCCATCATATTTGAGAAATCCTGGCAGTCAGGTGAAGTTCCCGATGACTGGAAAAAGGGAAATATAACCCCCATTTTCAGGAAGGGGAAAATGGATGACCCGGGGAATTACAGAGCAGTCAGTCTCACCTCTGTGCCTGGCAAAATCTTGGAGCAGATTCTCCTGGCAGGCATGCTAGGGCACATGAAAATCAACAAGGTGCTTGGTGACAGCCAGCATGGCTTCACTGAGGGGAAATCCTGCCTGACCAATGTGGTGGCCTTCTCTGATGGGGCTACAGAACTGATGGGCAGGGGTAGAGCAGTTGATGTCATCTACCTGGACTTGTGCAAAGCGTTCGACACTGTCCCACACGACATCCTTGTCTCTAAATTGGAGAGACATCAATTTGATGGATGGACCACTCGGTGGATAAAGAACTGGCTGGATGGCCGCACGCAAAGAGCTGTGGTCAATGGCTCAGTGTCCAGCTGGAGACCAGTAATGAGTGGTGTCCCTCAGGGATTGGGGCTGGGACCGGTCTTGTTTCACATCTTCATCGCTGCCATGGACAGTGGGATTGAGTGCGCCCTCAGCAAGTTTGCTGATGACACCGAGATGTGTGGTTCGGTTGATACCCTGGAGGGAAGGAATGCCATCCAGAGGGACCTCGACACGCTTGTGAGGTGGGCTGATGCCAACCTCATGGAGTTTAACCATGCCAAGTGCAAGGTCCTACACCTGGGTCGGAGCAATCCCAGGCCCAGGGGATTGCCCAGGTTGGGCAGAGAAGAGATTCAGAGCAGCCCAAGGAGAAGGACTTGGGGGTGTTGGTTGATGAGAAAATGAACATGAGCCGGCTTCAGTGTGCGCTTGCAGCCCAGAAACCAACCGTGTCCTGGGCTGCATCCAAAGCAGCGTGACCAGCAGGTCCAAGGAGGTGATCCTGCCCCTCTGCTCTGCTCTTGTGAGACCTCACCTGGAGCATTGTGTGCAGTTCTGGTGTCCTCAACATCAAAAGGACATGGAACTGTTGGAACAAGGCCAGAGGAGGCCACGAGGATGCTCAGGGGCTGGAGCACCTCCTGTATGAAGACAGGCTGAGGAAGTTGGGGCTGTTCAGGCTGGAGAAGAGAAGGCTGCGGGGAGACCTCAGAGCAGCTTCCAGTATCTGAAGGAGGCCTATAGGGATGCTGGGGAGGGACTCTTCATTAGGGACTGCAGTGACAGGACAAGGGGTAACGGGTTCCAACTGAAACAGGGGAAGTTTAGATTGGATCTAAGGAGGAAATTCTTTCCTGTGAGGGTGCTGAGGCACTGGAATGGGTTGCCCAGGGAGGTTGTGAATGCTCCATCCCTGGCAGTGTTCAAGGCCAGGTTGGACGAGGCCTTGGGTGACCTGGTTTAGTGTGAGGTGTCCCTGCCCATGGCAGGGGGTTGGAACTGGATGATCTTAAGGTCCTTTCCAGCCCTAACGATTCTATGATTCTATAAACACCCATATCCCATGTCCATGCCTTGCTCATGCTCAAGCACACCAGGAAAACCAAATTGTCTATTTCATATAAGAATTAAGTTTGTAGGAAGCTTCGATAGATGAAAAATAAACCTGAACACAGAATCGATGGTAACTGAGAGCTGTCTGGGTCTCAATAAAGCCAAAACACACTGATGGGGGGGAATATCTTTCTTTTAGGTGTTGTGAGTGAGAATTAACGTATATTGGGAAAGTATATGGATGGTGAACAGAATTTTTATGTGCTCAGAAAAACAACGGTATGAAAGGGAACATTGTCTTAGGTGTGAGGGAAACATAGCTTCTAGCTTCAGTCAATGAAGGAGCCAGAGCCTATAAAATTAAAGGCTATAAAGCTTGGCAGGACAGAGACCTTTGATATCAGAGAGCTTCATTTAAAAACCTCACCACACCTTGTTTTCTTCCTTCTATTTTATTGGATATTTCTGCTTAGACTATAGGTGTGGAATCTTAGAGTCAAAAATCCCCAGGTTGGGCCAGAAAGGATCATCTGATCCAAGCTTTTCTGGGAAAGGGAGCCTAGAAGAGAAGTGTCATGTGCTGGGCTCATCACTGCTTAATGAATTATCCCACTCTGGTGTCCTTATTTCCTCTTGGCTTTAATAAAGTTTCCAAAGCAGAGATAATTGAAATGCTCAAACATTTACCCAGACTTGATGCTCTGGTCCTAAGAGGGCTCTGGATTGCCATAGTCTTGTATGCACCTTTGTGACTGTCCAAGAGGAATCTCAGGCTAATGTGCAAGAAAAACAGAATTGTGAATTCCAGCAACACAAGAAAGAGTCCTGAGATTTTAGGAATATATTTTATACAGAGAGTGTCATTGCATGATTCTCCTTCAATCTTTGCAGAGAAAGGGTCTACGTAATGCAGAAAGTCCTGGCTGTGACACAAAATTCCCACACCAAATATATACCAGATTTCCTCTCGATCAAAGTGGAGAAGGCACTATGGACCAGAGAATGACACTTGTATATAACGTTCAATTCATTACTCTATTTCCCTCACTAAGAACACTATCTCCTATTTTGCCCATGCAGGGACATGTTCCAAACAGAGAGGGACAGTCAGAGCAATGAGCACTGTTGGGTGCAAAGGATGATGGGTTCTACTCTGCAGGAGCCTGGGGACTGCCACAGGGCTGGTCTCATTCATCTCTTTAAACAAAGACAAAGGGGACACCTTTCCAGAGACCATTCCACAGTACCTGAACTACAGAAATATGGCAGGAACAGAGACCTGGGCCAAGTTCAGCCAAGACTCCAGAGCATCAGGAAAGCTGGTGATGAGGAGGCAGGTCCAAGAACAAAACAGGTCAATACAGAAGTAGTCAACAACCTGCTCAGGATCAGGTTCAGCAATGGCTAGGGAGATCCATTAGCAAAGCCTAGGTCACCATGAAAAGATTCTATAGGTGTGCACAATGCCTGCTAAACTGGAAACCATAATGCTCTAGCAAAGGTCAAGCTCCCTGAGCTAAGCTTAAATAGAGATGGAGGTCAAATCTGCAGAGGGTGGGGATGGAGCAGCAACTGAGGCTTCTCAGGTGGATAAAGGCCAATTAGTTTACCCTGGAACAATTTGTAAATGTTTGAAAATGCACATTTCTCACCCTTGAATATAGTGGAAGCCCAGAGTCACCAGCTCAGCTGTTGGACAGCCAGGCACTTCAAAGAATCATAGAATAGTTACGTTTGGAAAGGACCTTAAGATCATCAAGTTCCAATCCCTCTGCCATGGGCAGGGACACCTCACACTAAACCATGGCACCCAAGGCTCTGTCCTTGAACACCACCAGGGATGGAGCTTTCATAAGTTCCTTGGGCAAGCCATTCCAGTGCTTCACCACCCTTACAGTAAAGAACTTCCTCCTTAGACCCAATCTAGACTTCCCCTGTTGAAGTTTGAACCCGTTACCCCTTGTCCTGTCACTGCAGTCCCTAATGAAGAGTCCCTCCCCAGCATCCCTATAGGCCCCCTTCAGACACCGGGAGCTGCTCTGAGGTCTCCCCGCAGCCTTCTCTTCTCCAGGCTGAACAGCCCCAACTTCCTCAGCCTGTCTTCATACAGGAGGTGCTCCAGCCCCTGATCATCCTCGTGGCCTCCTCTGGACTTGTTCCAACAGTTCCATGTCCTTTTTATGTCGAGGACACCAGAACTGCACACAATGCTCCAGGTGAGGTCTCACCAGAGCAGAGCAGAGGGGCAGGATCACCTCCTTGGACCTGCTGGTCACGCTGCTTTGGATGCAGCCCAGGACACGGTTGGTTTCTGGGCTCAAGCGCACACTGAAGCCGGCTCATGTTCATTTTCTCATCAACCAGCACCCAAAAGTCCTCCGCTGCAGGGCTGCTTTGAGTCTGAATGTGAATAACCACACTGGGGATGGAAAACTGGGCTCGCAAGTGCCCACAGACGGACAGCAGCAGCTCCAGAGATGGAGTCACTTGTGCTTCATGTCCCATTTGAGGACCGTGTGCAAGACTGGAAATGTCTCTAAACCCATTCTCATTCTGTTGCCAAAGACAAACAAAAACCGTTGCTTTTCCCACAAGCATGTCAGAAGCATCATGTAAGCCTGTCATCACTGCTGCTGTGTAGCTGTGCTCAGGCATGGCTCATCCACACCATCTCTTTCAGATGCCCAAGCACCACAATGCCTTTCAGAGGTGATTTCACACCCTTTGCTTTTCCTTCTCTTTGTTTTCCTGTGGTAAATCATGAGCAGCCCTGGAGGCTTCCTCCCAGGAGAGCACATGCAACTGTATTTACAGCCCCAGCACCACAAGCTGGGCTCTTGGAGTCTGCAGGAGTTCACCTCTCTTCACATCAGATGCTTAACAGAACTGATGCCGGCACATAGACGTTCTCTGCTGCGTTGGGGATAAATCCTTGGCTCCCATCACTCGGTGGCAGAGGGAAGGCACAGGAGGTAACACCAACACAAAGCAGAGCCTCACCTGCACTGAGGCAGTGGTCTTTTTCTGCATGTCCTTGTGTAATCTGTGGTAAAGCTTTGTCAGGCTTACCAACGTGGGTTTTCTTTACGAAAGGGGGAGCTAAGGCTGATGTATATTGTGTTTCTTTTACATAGGCAGCTAAAACAAGATTCGCTGATTTACTCGAGGTAAATAAGGATGATTCTTATTCTGTCATAAAGAAATGCAGCGTTTCAGATTATCAGCAGATTATAATCACTAACAAATGAGCCTTTGGAATCAGCACAT
>NW_026914989.1:0-5546 GCF_034315485.1 Pezoporus occidentalis
GGGTTAGAATGGGGTTTAATGGGGTTCAATGGGGTTATAATGGGGTTCAATGGGGTTCAATGGGGTTCAATGGGGTTCAATGGTGTTCAATGGATTTCAATGGGGCTCAATGGGGTTCAATGGGGCTCAATGGATTTCAATGGGGCTCAATGGTGTTCAATGGGGCTCAATGGATTTCAATGGGGCTCAATGGGGCTCAATGGGGTTCAATGGTGTTCAATGGGGCTCAATGGGATTCAATGGAGTTCAGTGGGGCTCAATGGATTTCAATGGGGCTCAATGGAGTTCAATGGGGTTCAATGGGGCTCAATGGGGCTCAATGGGGTTCAATGGGGTTCAATGGGATTCAATGGTGTTCAATGGGGCTCAATGGTGTTCAATGGGGCTCAATGGGGCTCAATGGGGTTCAATGGGGTTCAATGGGGCTCAATGGAGTTCAATGGTGTTCAATGGGGCTCAATGGGGTTCAATGGGGCTCAATGGGGTTCAATGGGGTTCAATGGGGTTCAATGGGGTTCAATGGGGCTCAATGGTGTTCAATGGGTTTCTAACTGTTGCCTCTGTGTCGCCGTGGGTCCGTGCCCCACAGCGGGGGGCGTGAGCATCCCCTGTTCCTACACCTCCTTCCTGGCGCCCATCTCCTCCTCCAAGCTCTACACCGAGGTGCGGGGCTGCCGCGAGCGCGACCGCGACCCCGAGGTACCGCCTATGGGGCGGCTGTGGGGCTGGCTATGGGGCTGGGTATGGGGCGGCTATGGGGCGGCTATGGGGCTGGCTATGGGGCTGGCTATGGGGCTGGCTATGGGGCGGCTATGGGGCTGGCTATGGGGCAGCTATGGGCATCAATGGGGTGGCTATGGGGCAGCTATGGGGCAGCTATGGGGGTCAATGGGGTGGCTATGGGGCTGGCTATGGGGCTGGCTCAATGGGGCGGCTATGGGGCTGGGTATGGGGCTGGGTTCAATGGGTGTTCAAGCTCAATGGGGCTGGGGGGGGTCTATGGGCACCTATGGAGGGCAATGGGGCAGCTATGGGTCTGGCTATGGGTCTGGCTATGGGGCAGCTATGGGGGTCAATGGGGTGGCTATGGGGCGGCTATGGGGCTGGCTATGGGGGTCAATGGGGTGGCTATGGGGCTGGGTATGGGGCAGCTATGGGGGTCAATGGGGCGGCTATGGGGCTGGGTATGGGGCTGGGTATGGGGCAGCTATGGGGCTGGGGGGGGGTCTATAGGGCACCTATGGAGGGCAATGGGGCAGCTATGGGTCTGGCTATGGGTCTGGCTATGGGGCAGCTATGGGGCGGCTATGGGGCTGGCTATGGGTCTGGCTATGGGGCAGTTATGGGGCTGGCTATGGGGCAGCTATGGGGCGGCTATGGGGCTGGCTATGGGGCAGCTATGGGGGTGGCTATGGGGGTCAATGGGGTGGGTATGGGGCTGGCTATGGGGCTGCTATGGGGCTGGCTATGGGGCAGCTATGGGCAGCAATGGGGCAGCTATGGGGCAGCTATGGGGCTGGGTATGGGGCAGCTATGGGGCTGGGTATGGGGCAGCTATGGGACGGCTATGGGGCTGGCTATGGGGCAGCTGTGGGGGTCAATGGGGCAGCTATGGGGCTGGGGGTGTCTATAGGGCAGCTATGGAGGGCAATGGGGCAGGTTATGGGCCTTGGGGGGGGCAATGGGGCTGGGTATGGGGCAGCTATGGGGGTCAATGGGGTGGCTATGGGGATGGGGGGGTCTATAGGGCAGCTATGGAGGGCAATGGGGCAGGTTATGGGGCTTGGGGGGGGGGCTATGTGTTGCTCTATGGGTCCATCTATGGGTCCATTTATGGGTCCATCTATGGGTCCCTCTATGGGTCCCCCATGGGTTGCTCTATGGGCCCATCTATGGGTCCATCCATGGGCCCATGTATGGGTCCCCCTATGGCTCCATCTATGGGTCACTCTATGGGTCACTCTATGGGTCCATCTATGGTTCCATCTATGGGTCCCCCTATGGCTCCATCTATGGGTCCCCCTATGGCTCCATCTATGGGTCCCCCTATGGCCCCATCTATGGGTCCCCCTATGGCTCCATCTATGGGTCCCCCTATGGCCCCATCTATGGGTCCCCCTATGGCTCCATCTATGGCTCCATCTATAGGCCCATCTATGGGTCCCCCTATGGCTCCATCTATGGGTCTATCTATGGGTCTATGTATGGGTCACTCTATGGGTCCATCTATGGGTCCATCTATGGGTCCCCCTATGGCTCCATCTATGGGTCGCCCTATGGCTCCATCTATGGGTCTATCTATGGGTCTATGTATGGGTCCATCTATGGGTCCCCCTATGGCTCCATCTATGGGTCGCCCTATGGCTCCATCTATGGGTCGCTCTATGGCTCCATCTATGGGTCCATCTATGGGTCCCCCTATAGCCCCATCTATGGCTCCATCTATGGGTCGCCCTATGGCTATATCTATGGGTCCCCCTATGGCTCCATCTATGGGTCCATCTATGGGTCGCCCTATGGCTCCATCTATGGGTCCCCCTATGGCTCCATCTATGGGTCCCCCTATGGGTCCCATCTATAGGCCCATCTATGGGTCGCCCTATGGCTCCATCTATGGGTCTATCTATGGGTCTATGTATGGGTCACTCTATGGGTCCACCTATGGCTCCATCTATGGGTCTATCTATGGGTCTATGTATGGGTCACTCTATGGGTCCCCCTATGGCCCCATCTATGGGTCCCCCTATGGCTCCATCTATGGGTCCCCCTATGGGTCCATCTATGGGCCCATCTATGGGTCCCCCTATGGGTCGCCCTATGGGTCCATCTATGGCTCCATCTATGGGTCCATCTATGGGTCCCCCTATGGCTCCATCTATGGGTCCCCCTATGGTTCCATCTATGGGTCCATCTATGGGTCCCCCTATGGCTCCATCTATGGGTCCCCCTATGGCTCCATCTATGGGTCCCCCTATGGCCCCATCTATGGCTCCATCTATGGCTCCATCTATGGGTCCCCCTATGGCTCCATCTATGGCTCCATCTATGGGTCGCCCTATAGCCCCATCTATGGGTCCCTGCCCCATAGGCCCAATTCGAGATGCCCTACGTCGTCCGCCTCCACAACTACCACCAATTGGCCGCCCCCCAACCCTGCTTCACCTTCCAACACCCCAACCCCGGTAAGCGATTGGTCCCTTGCCCCCCCCCCCGTCCCCGGTGACGTCAGCGAGGGCGCCGACCAATGGCGTGGCTCCTTGCGGCAGAGGCAGCCAATGACAACAGCCGGTACCGCCTCCTGAGCTTCCGGGTCCAGGTGGACTCCGTGCTCCATGGCTTCGCTGGTTACTTCGAGACCACTCTCTATGGGGACATCACCCTCAGTAGGGCGGCTATGGGGCGGCTATGGGGCGGCTATGGGGCGGCTATGGGTGTCTATGGGGTGTCTATGGGTGTCTATGGGTGTCTATGGGGGTCTATGGGTGTCTATGGGGGTCTATGGGGTGCTATGGGGGTCTATGGGGGGGCTATGGGGGTCTATGGGGGCTATGGGGGTCTATGGGGGTCTATGGGGGTCTATGGGGGTCTATGGGGGGCTATGGGGTGCTATAGGGTGTCTATGGGGGTCTATGGCATGTCTATGGGGGGCTATGGGGGTCTATATGGGGCTATGGGGGGCTATAGGGCTCTATGGGGGGCTATGGGGGATATGGGAGTCTATAGGGGTCTATATGGGGCTATGGGGGGCTATGGGGGTCCACACTATGGGGGCTGTGGGGGTCTATAGGGGTGGCTATGGGGGTCTGTGGGGGTCTATGGGGGGTCTATGGGGGGTCTATGGGGGTTCTATGGGGGTCTATGGGGGTCTATGGGGGGTCTATGGGGTGCTATGGGGCTCTGGGGGGTGTTACGGGGCTCTATGGAGTGTCTATGGGGCTCTATGGGGTGTCTATGAGGCGCTGTGGGGCTCTACAGGGTGTCTGGGGGGTGTCTATGGGGGGATATGGGGGGTCTATGGGGTGGCTATGGGGTGTGTATGGGGCTCTGTGGGGTATCTATGGGGTGTCTGGGGGGCTCTATGGGGTATCTGTGGGGCTCTATGGGGTGTCTATGGGGCTCTATGGGGTGTCTATGTGGTGCTGTGGGGTGCTATGGGGTGTCTGTGGGGTGTTACTGGGCTCTGGGGGGTGTCTATGGGGTGCTATGGGGTGTCTGTGGGGTGTTATAGGGTGTCTATGGGGCACTTTGGGGTGTCTATGGGGCTCTGGGGTGTGTCTATAGGGCTCTATGGGGTGTCTGGGTGGTGTCTATGGGGTGCTATGTGATGTCTATGGGGCTCTGTGGGGCTCTATGGGGTGTCTATGGGGTGTCTATGGGGCTCTATGGGGTGCGAGTATCCCAGTGTGTGAGGGGGCGTGTCCTCCCATGGTCACATGACCCCACAGGTATCCGCCCGGAGACGCACTCCCCGGGGATGTTCTCCTGGTTCCCCATCTTCTTCCCCATCAAGGTACCGCCCCCAACATGGCCGCCCCCTGTGGGCGCCGCCATCTTGGCTCCGCCCCCTCCACCATGGGTGCCGCCATCTTGGCTTCCCTATAGGGCTGCCATTTTGGCTTCCTGCCCCCTATGGGTGCCGCCATCTTGGCTGCCTACCCCCTATGGGTGCCGCCATCTTGGCTTCCTGCCCCCTATGGGCGCCGCCATCTTGGCTCCGCCCCCTCACCATGGGTGCCGCCATCTTGGCTTCCCTATGGGGCCGCCATTTTGGCTTCCTGCCCCCTATGGGCGCCGCCATCTTGGCTCCGCCCCCCCCACCATGGGTGCCGCCATCTTGGCTTCCCTATGGGGCCGCCGTCTTGGCTGCCTGCCCCCTATGGGTGCCGCCATCTTGGCTTCCCCCCATGGTCACCACCCCCTATGGGCTCCACCATCTTGGCTTCCCCTATGGGGCGACCATTTTGGCTTCCTGACCCCTATGGGCGCCACCATCTTGGCTTCCCTATGGGGCCGCCATTTTGGCTTCCCTATGGGGCTGCCATCTTGGCTTCCCCTATGGGTGCCGCCATCTTGGCTTCCTGCCCCCTATGGGCGCTGCCATCTTGGCTCTGCCCCCCCCCAACATGTGCGCTGCCACTTGTGGGGCTGCCCTATAGCCAGGGGGACCTGCCCCACACGTGTGGTTCCATACATGTGTGGGTCTGCCCCATAGATAGAGTTTGTAAGCACTTGTGGGGCTGCCCCATAGCCAGGGGGACCTGCCCCACACGTGTGGTTCCATACATACATGGGGCTGCCCCATAGACGGCGGGGTTGTAACCACTTGTGGGGCTGCCCCATAGCCAGGGGCCTGCCCCACACTTGGGGTCCATATATGTGTGGGTCTGCCCCATAGACAGGGTTTGTAACCACTTGCGGGGCTGCCCCATAGCCAAGGACCTGCCCCACACGTGTGGTTCCACACATATGTGGGGCTGCCCCATAGACAGGGTTTGTAACCACTTGTGGGGCTGCCCCATTGCCTACCTCCCCCTCCCCCCATGGCC
>NW_026914990.1:0-1992 GCF_034315485.1 Pezoporus occidentalis
TCCTCTATCCTCTATGACTACTCTATGACTCCTCTATAACTCCTCTATGACTCCTCTATGACTCCTCTATGACTCCTCTATGACTCCTCTATGACTCCTCTATGACAGTATGACTCCTCTATGACTCCTCTATGACTCCTCTATGACTCCTCTATGACAGTATGACTCCTCTATGACTCCTCTATGACTCCTCTATGACAGTATGACTCCTCTATGACTCCTCTATGACTCCTCTATGACAGTATGTCTCCTCTATGACTCCTCTATGACAGTATGAAGCCTCTATGACTCCTCTATGACAGTATGACTCCTCTATGACTCCTCTATGACAGTATGACTCCTCTATGACTCCTCTATGACAGTATGACTCCTCTATGACTCCTCTATGACAGTATGACTCCTCTATGACTCCTCTATGACTCCTCTATGACAGTATGACTCCTCTATGACTCCTCTATGACAGTATGACTCCTCTATGACTCCTCTATGACTCCTCTATGACAGTATGACTCCTCTATGACTCCTCTATGACTCCTCTATGACAGTATGACTCCTCTATGACTCCTCTATGACTCCTCTATGACAGTATGACTCCTCTATGACTCCTCTATGACTCCTCTATGACAGTATGACTCCTGTATGACTCCTCTATGACAGTATGACTCCTCTATGACTCCTCTATGACAGTATGACTCCTCTATGACTCCTCTATGACAGTATGACTCCTCTATGACTCCTCTATGACAGTATGACTCCTCTATGACTCCTCTATGACAGTATGACTCCTCTATGACTCCTCTATGACAGTATGACTCCTCTATGACTCCTCTATGACAGTATGACTCCTCTATGACTCCTCTATGACTCCTCTATGACAGTATGACTCCTCTGTGACTCCTCTATGACAGTATGACTCCTCTATGACTCCTCTATGACTCCTCTATGACAGTATGACTCCTCTATGACTCCTCTATGACAGTATGACTCCTCTATGACTCCTCTATGACAGTATGACTCCTCTATGACTCCTCTATGACAGTATGACTCCTCTATGACTCCTCTATGACTCCTCTATGACAGTATGACTCCTCTATGACTCCTCTATGACAGTATGACTCCTCTATGAATCCTCTATGACAGTATGACTCCTCTATGACTCCTCTATGACTCCTCTATGACTCCTCTATGACAGTATGATGACAGTATGACTCCTCTATGACAGTATGACTCCTCTATGAGTCCTCTATGACAGTATGACTCCTCTATGACTCCTCTATGACAGTATGACTCCTCTATGACTCCTCTATGACAGTATGACTCCTCTATGACTCCTCTATGACTCCTCTATGACAGTATGACTCCTCTATGACTCCTCTATGACAGTATGACTCCTCTATGACTCCTCTATGACAGTATGACTCCTCTATGACAGTATGACTCCTCTATGACTCCTCTATGACAGTATGACTCCTCTATGACTCCTCTATGACAGTATGACTCCTCTATGACAGTATGACTCCTCTATGACTCCTCTATGACTCCTCTATGACTCCTCTATGACTCCTCTATGACTCCTCTATGACTCCACTATGACTCCTCTATGACTCCTCTATGACTCCTCTATGACTCCTCTATGACAGTATGACTCCTCTATGACTCCTCTATGACTCCTCTATGGCAGTATGACTCCTCTATGACTCCTCTATGACTCCTCTATGACTCCTCTATGACTCCTCTATGACTCCTCTATGACTCCTCTATGACTCTTCTATGACAGTATGACTCCTCTATGACAGTATGACTCCTCTATGACTCCTCTATGACAGTATGACTCCTCTATGACTCCTCTATGACAGTATGACTCCTCTATGACTCCTCTATGACAGTATGACTCCTCTATGACTCCTCTATGACAGTATGACTCCTCTATGACTCCTCTATGACAGTATGACTCCTCTATGACTCCTCTATGACAGTATGACTCCTCTATGA
>NW_026914991.1:0-3096 GCF_034315485.1 Pezoporus occidentalis
TACAGTGAAATGACTGCCCCCATGCAGGAACCCACCCACTGTGGCAGAAACCATGAAGGGAGAAGAAGCTGTAATCTGTGTCTCAGCAGTTTGATTCTGACACCCTGTTCTGAACGCCCAAACCCCTCTGGAGAAAAGGCTGTGCTACCTTTGGGTTACGGAATTTCCTCTTCCATTTCTGACTTTGGCAATATTGAATTCCAGTCCATGGCTGTAAGAAAGGAAATCCCTTGGGCTCCCTGACTGTTGGATGAGTTTAATTTCATTCATTTAATTCAGGTTTCATTATTCTGGAATCTTATAGCTACCTAGGCTTTTAGGACAAGTTTGGACTAGGAAAAGAAAATTTAGCAAGACAGGCACCTGTCTTGCTGACAAGAATTTTTACTCACACAGGACCCTTTCCAATTCAGGCAGAGTCTTGCCAGCACATTACCCATGAAAACACTGATGAAAATCTTGTATTTAGAATCACAGAATCAAAATGGATTAAAGTCCAAATATTAATGACTAATAAATAATGACACACCATTTAATTCAGTTTGTGTTCTCCTCCTTTTTGGGGCCAGAATAATTTGTTGGGAAAAAAGCTTTTATTCCTTTAAAAGTTGAGGACAAACATTTGTGGATGTAGCTGTGCCAAATATCAAACCACATCAGTCAACCACCCCCGAGTGGTTAAAAACCGCCCCAAGGGGAGGAAACCCGGAGCACGGTGAACGAAGGGGGAAAAAAGAGATTCAGAGCAGCCCTGGGAGAAGGACTTGGGGGTGTTGGTAAAGAGAAAATGAACATGAGCCGGCAGTGTGCGCTCACAGCCCAGAAAGCCAACCGTATCCTGGGCTGCATCAAAAGCAGCGTGACCAGCAGGTTGAAGGAGGTGATCCTGCCCCTCTACTCTGCTCTTGTGAGACCTCCCCTGGAGTATTGTGTGCGGGGCTGGTGTCCTCAACATAAAAAGGACATGGGAAAATGTTGGAACAAGTCCAGAGGAGGGCCACGAGGATGATCAGGGACTGGGGCACCTCCTGTATGAAGAAGGGTAAAAATTGGGGCTGTTCAGCCTGGAGAAGAGAAGGCTGCTTTGGGGCCTCATAGCAGTTTGATTCTGACACCCTGTTCTGAACGCCCAAACCCCTCTGGAGAAAAGGCTGTGCTACCTTTGGGTTACGGAATTTCCTCTTCCATTTCTGACTTTGGCAATATTGAATTCCAGTCCATGGCTGTAAGAAAGGAAATCCCTTGGGCTCCCTGACTGTTGGATGAGTTTAATTTCATTCATTTAATTCAGGTTTCATTATTCTGGAATCATTATAGCTACCTAGGCTTTTAGGACAAGTTTGGACTAGGAAAAGATTCAGCAAGACAGGCACCTGTCTTGCTGACAAGAAGTTCTACTCACACAGGACCCTTTCCAATTCAGGCAGAGTCTTGCCAGCACATTACCCATGAAAACACTGATGTAACTCTTGTATTTAGAATCACAGAATCGATATGGATTATGTCCAAATATTAAGTGACTAATAAATAATGACACACCATTTAATTCAGTTTGTGTTCTCCTCCTTTTTTGGTCCAGAAAATTTGTCCTAACTTTAGGGAAAAAAATTTTTCCCAAAAAACTTTTACCAAAAAAAAAAAACAAAAAAAAAAAACAAAATAGTTTAAATTTGGGAAATTTTCCTATTATTTTTATTTTAAAAAATTTATCATTTTTTTTGGGGTTGGTGGCAAACTTGCGTTAAATCCTTTAAAAATTTTTGCACAAACGGTTGGGTTTTTAATTTTTCCTGCCCAAATTTTAAAACCAGGACAAACACCCAAAAAATAAAATAAAAAATAATTTTAAACTACCAAATAGGGATCAAGGGGTTTCCCTCTACAGCCCTGAATGGAATTTTTAAATAAAATGGAAGAGGTTGTAAAAGTACCAACCTTTCCGGTGGGGGGCTTCGAAAGTTAAATCAAACTTAGCCGATTCACTTTCCCCATGGGTTTTTTTTTTAAGCTTTTCCAAAACCCCCAAATTTTCAATCTTAACAGTCCATTTATTAAAACAAACCCTCCCCGGGCCCCCCTTTCACAACTTTTTCTGGTAAATTTTTTTCCCTGGGGTTTTCTTTAAAAGGAAAAGGTTTCAAATGGAGGCATTTTAAAAGACAATTTCATAAGTTGAATTTCTATTCCCAGGAAAAATTTAATTTCCCCAAAAACCCCATTATTTTCCAATAACTGACCCTCCAAGATTCTTAAAATTTTTTAAATTTTTTAAGGGCAGCAAACATTTTTTTTGGTTCCCGATTATGCAAAATTTTCTATAAACAGTTTTAATGGGAATTCGGGAACTAAAAAAAGTGATTTCTTTCCTTACAATGAACGAATTGTTAAGAATTCTTGGGATGGGTTCAGTGTATTGGAAAACTGAATAGTATTGGTAAATTTAATTTTTTAGGAATGAGGGAAATTAAAAAATTACTTTAAATTTGATTTAGTCCTAATTTGAAGTTCCATTTGCAAAAACCAGCAAACCCTGAAAAAAAAAAAACCCCAAAACCGGGCAAAATTTTGAAAGAGGAAGCAGAGCCTTTTGGGAGGTTTAAGTTTTGAGCTAAATAAAAGGGGTTGTTGCTAAAAATTTTGGGGTTAGTGAAATGCTGTCCATGCAGGCCCCCCCTTGGCGAAACTGAAGGGGAAAAAACTTAAATTTTTAACATTTTTTTGACAATGCTGAAGCAAAACTGGAGAAAAGGGGTAATGGGTTACGGAAATTTCCCCCATGATTTGGAATATTGAATTCCAAACCATTGGGTGTTAATAAAATTGCTTTGGATGGTTTTTTTCATTATTAATTTATTTATTACCCGGGAAATTAAAAGGGTCCAGGTTTTAAACAAATTTACTGGAAGTTGGAAGACGGCCTGTTTGCTGAAAGAAGTTCTTTCAACGGACCCCCTTTAAAATTAACCCCCGGGTTTTCCCGAATTTAAAGAAAAACAGCCTTTTTGAATTCCCCCGAATTAAGGTAAAATTAAATTTATATAATTTTTGAAAAAATTCAAAATTTTGTCTTTTGTTGGTGGGTTTTTTTTTGGTTTT
>NW_026914992.1:0-3959 GCF_034315485.1 Pezoporus occidentalis
AGCACTGCTGGGGACAAAGTTGCAAAGCTGACTATGTGCTGAAGATTGCCAGAAGCAGCTTTCTCTCCTGGCTCTTCTGCTGTGGGAGCAGAGGCCAGAAGTTCATGATCTCCTCAGAGTGCTGCTGGGCAGCAGAGGGCAGGCTTCCGAGAGGATTCATTCAAACTCTCTTTCAGGTATGAAAGTGAGCAGAGACAGCAATGATGGAGGCACCGTTGTAAAGCTGACTGTGTGCTGAAGAATCCCAGCACCAGCTTTCCCTTTTTCTCTTCTAATGTGGGAGCAGAGGCCAAACGTTCGTGCTCTACTCACTGTGCTGCTGGGCAGCTGAGAGTGACCTCCAGTTTTTATTCAAATTGTCTTTTAGGCATTAAACCGAGGAGAAACTGCAATGATGGAGGCACCGTTGCAAAGCTGGGTGCTGAAGAGGCCCAGCACCAGCTTTTTTCATTCGTCTTCGGCTGTGGGAACAGAGGGCAAACGTTCGTGCCCTCCTCGCTGTGCTCCTGGGTCCCCTAGAGCAAGCTCCGGAGAGGTACAATTCAAATAGACTTTTACTTATGAAAGTGAGCAGTGAACAGGCATGATGCTGACACCCTTGTAAAGCTGACTGTGTGCTGAAGAGGCCCAGCACGATCTTTCCCTCCTGGCTCTTCTACTGTGGGAGCAGAACCCAAACGTTGGTGCTCCACTCACTATGCTGCTGGGCAGCCGAGAGCAGGCTCTGGAGAGCTTGCATTCAAATGCACTTTTAGGTTTGAAAGCTCAGAGAGCACAGATGGTGACTCCGTTGCAAAGCTGACTGTGTGCTGAAGATTCCCAGCCCCAGCTTTCCCTCCTGGCTCTTCGGCTGGGAGAACAGAGGCCAAAAGTTCGTGCTCTACTCAGTGTGCTGCTGGGCAGCAGACAGCAAGCTCCTGAGAGGTAGCATTCAAATGCAAACTCACGTAGGAAAGTGAGCCCTGAGAGTAAGGATGGACACAGTGTTGCAAAGCTGACTCTGTTCTGAAGATCACTAGCACCACCTTTCCCTCCTGCCTCTTCGGCTGTGAGAACAGAAGCCAAACCTTCTGCATCTACGCCCTGCGTTGCTGGGCAGCAGAGTGCAGGCTTCGGAGAGGTTTCATTCAAACTCTCTTTCAGGTATGAAAGTGAGCAGTGAAAGCAATGATGGAGGCACCGTTGCAAAGCTGACTGTGTGCTGAAGAATGCCAGCACCAGCTTTCCCTCCTGGCTCTTCTGCTGTGGGAGCAGAGGCCAAAAGTTCATGCTCTACTCACTGTGCTGCTGCGCAGGCGAGAGCAGGCTCTGGAGGAATGCATTCAGAACTCTCTGTTGAAAGTGGGCAGTGACACCAGTAATGGAGGCACCTTTGCAAAGCTGACTGTGTGCTGAAGATTAGTAGCACAAGCTTTCACTCCTGGCTCTTCGGCTGTGTGAGCAGAGGCCAAAAGTTTGTGCTCTACTCACTGTGCTGCTGGGCAGCTTAGACACCATCCGGAGAGGTACGACTCAAATGAACTTTTAGCTATGAAACCGAGGAGCCACAGCACTGCTGGGGACAAAGTTGCAAAGCTGACTATGTGCTGAAGATTGCCAGAAGCAGCTTTCTCTCCTGGCTCTTCTGCTGTGGGAGCAGAGGCCAGAAGTTCATGATCTCCTCAGAGTGCTGCTGGGCAGCAGAGGGCAGGCTTCCGAGAGGATTCATTCAAACTCTCTTTCAGGTATGAAAGTGAGCAGAGACAGCAATGATGGAGGCACCGTTGTAAAGCTGACTGTGTGCTGAAGAATCCCAGCACCAGCTTTCCCTTTTTTCTCTTCTAATGTGGGAGCAGAGGCCAAACGTTCGTGCTCTACTCACTGTGCTGCTGGGCAGCTGAGAGTGACCTCCAGTTTTTATTCAAATTGTCTTTTAGGCATTAAACCGAGGAGAAACTGCAATGATGGAGGCACCGTTGCAAAGCTGGGTGCTGAAGAGGCCCAGCACCAGCTTTTTTCATTCTTCTTCGGCTGTGGGAACAGAGGGCAAACGTTCGTGCCCTCCTCGCTGTGCTCCTGGGTCCCAAAGAGCAAGCTCCGGAGAGGTACAATTCAAATAGACTTTTACTTATGAAAGTGAGCAGTGAACAGGCATGATGCTGACACCCTTGTAAAGCTGACTGTGTGCTGAAGAGGCCCAGCACGATCTTTCCCTCCTGGCTCTTCTACTGTGGGAGCAGAACCCAAACATTGGTGCTCTACTCACTATGCTGCTGGGCAGCCGAGAGCAGGCTCTGGAGAGCTTGCATTCAAATGCACTTTTAGGTTTGAAAGCTAGGAGAGACAGCACAGATGGTGACTCCGTTGCAAAGCTGACTGTGTGCTGAAGATTCCCAGCCCCAGCTTTCCCTCCTGGCTCTTCGGCTGGGAGAACAGAGGCCAAAAGTTCGTGCTCTACTCAGTGTGCTGCTGGGCAGCAGACAGCAAGCTCCTGAGAGGTAGCATTCAAATGCAAACTCACGTAGGAAAGTGAGCCCTGAGAGTAAGGATGGACACAGTGTTGCAAAGCTGACTCTGTTCTGAAGATCACTAGCACCACCTTTCCCTCCTGCCTCTTCGGCTGTGAGAACAGAAGCCAAACCTTCTGCATCTACGCCCTGCGTTGCTGGGCAGCAGAGTGCAGGCTTCGGAGAGGTTTCATTCAAACTCTCTTTCAGGTATGAAAGTGAGCAGTGAAAGCAATGATGGAGGCACCGTTGCAAAGCTGACTGTGTGCTGAAGAATGCCAGCACCAGCTTTCCCTCCTGGCTCTTCTGCTGTGGGAGCAGAGGCCAAAAGTTCATGCTCTACTCACTGTGCTGCTGCGAGGCCGAGAGCAGGCTCTGGAGCGAATGCATTCAGAGGTTTTTCCTGTTGAAAGTGGGCAGTGACACCAGTAATGGAGGCACCTTTGCAAAGCTGACTGTGTGCTGAAGATTAGTAGCACAAGCTTTCACTCCTGGCTCTTCGGCTGTGTGAGCAGAGGCCAAAAGTTTGTGCTCTACTCACTGTGCTGCTGGGCAGCTTAGACACCATCCGGAGAGGTACGACTCAAATGAACTTTTAGCTATGAAACCGAGGAGCCACAGCACTGCTGGGGACAAAGTTGCAAAGCTGACTATGTGCTGAAGATTGCCAGAAGCAGCTTTCTCTCCTGGCTCTTCTGCTGTGGGAGCAGAGGCCAGAAGTTCATGATCTCCTCAGAGTGCTGCTGGGCAGCAGAGGGCAGGCTTCCGAGAGGATTCATTCAAACTCTCTTTCAGGTATGAAAGTGAGCAGAGACAGCAATGATGGAGGCACCGTTGTAAAGCTGACTGTGTGCTGAAGAATCCCAGCACCAGCTTTCCCTTTTTTCTCTTCTAATGTGGGAGCAGAGGCCAAACGTTCGTGCTCTATTCACTGTGCTGCTGGGCAGCTGAGAGTGACCTCCAGTTTTTATTCAAATTGTCTTTTAGGCATTAAACCGAGGAGAAACTGCAATGATGGAGGCACCGTTGCAAAGCTGCACAGATGGTGACTCCGTTGCAAAGCTGACTGTGTGCTGAAGATTCCCAGCCCCAGCTTTCCCTCCTGGCTCTTCGGCTGGGAGAACAGAGGCCAAAAGTTCGTGCTCTACTCAGTGTGCTGCTGGGCAGCAGACAGCAAGCTCCTGAGAGGTAGCATTCAAATGCAAACTCACGTAGGAAAGTGAGCCCTGAGAGTAAGGATGGACATAGTGTTGCAAAGCTGACTCTGTTCTGAAGATCACTAGCACAACCTTTCCCTCCTGCCTCTTCGGCTGTGAGAACAGAAGCCAAACCTTCTGCATCTACGCCCTGCGTTGCTGGGCAGCAGAGTGTAGACTTCGAAGAGGTTTCATTCAAACTCTTTCAGGTATGAAAGTGAGCAGTGAAAGCAATGATGGAGGCACCGTTGCAAAGCTGACTTTGTGCTGAAGATTC